>NC_080425.1:4284090-4321205 GCF_029873635.1 Malania oleifera | reverse complement strand
AGAATCGATTTTTTAGTGCTATAAGAACTTTTGTTGTATGACAATATTTTTCATCACTTATTATCTTTTAAAACTTTTAAAATTTTTATGAATATTTTATTTTAATTATATGGTTAAATTCCATGACCATCTTATTTTAGTTTTTATTAACAATTAATGTAATAAAATAAATAATTTGATTCACAAAAGCTAAGTATGACTATTAAAATATTTACCAAACCAATAAAAACCACAAAATCTTTCGTTTTCTCCAAATAAGTTGCAAACAAATTACAAAAATAGAAACTTTGCACTAACTTGTCATTATCTATTTCTTTTCTACACAAGAAAAAATAAAAATAAAACTAAAAATAAAAATCAAAATGATGCCTAAAGACCAAGTTTTTTTTAATAGCCTTTTTTCTCCTTAATTCTTGAATTTACCTCTAACTCGTCCAACTTTTTGGATATTTTGTTCTTTATCATGCACTTGGCTACACAACATATTTTTCATGCATCTCCTTTATCACTGGCTGAAAAACTACACACCTTATAAAGAGTTGCACACTGTTGTACACCCTTGCTTAACTAGTTTAATCGAAAGTATATAACTGCGGTTTCACATCATACAAACCAAATTTACACCATAAAAAGTAAAGTACGGCAAAGCACAGCTTCTCTCTCCAAAAGGAAATGAAATCACTTGTAGGTTGTAAGTAAACGTGTTTATTGTATTTAACATCTTCTAAGGCAATGTGGTTCGTGAGGGAAGCAAACACAGTAAACACGTTTACAAAACTAGAGAGTTTTACAATGATTGATGAAACACTCACCCTCTTCTAAATAGCTTTTCCTATGCTTTCTAGCTCATACTAGGAACATAAACTTTTCCAAATAGTCATGCCTCATTTTACACAAAGGCATTTCTTACTCAAAGAAATAAAACCTATACTACTATTTACATGATAGTTTACCCATTCCCATATAACTACTAAGACAAGAGGTCATAGAACAAGTATAATGTCTCGGACAAGCTTAACTCGTGACACTCTTCCCCACTGACGCGGTCAATATCCTTGTAGACTTTAACATTGAGTACTCTTTCACAATGTTGTCCATGAATGGTGTCGTAATGCCCCAGAGAAGGGTCTGGAATGGTGAGGAATATAATAAATAACATAACTGTTCAATGGGTCACCACTTGTAGAGACCTGAAAAAATAATAATAAAGAAAAGTGAGAAATCATTTTGGTGCAGGACCAAATCGTCAACGGTTTGGTAAGTTCAGAGGAAAAACCGTTGATGGATTTGAAACTTACCAAGGGTTCAGTAAATTAAGGTAAAACGGAAAAATCAATTTGGTTAAAAACCAAACCATCGACAGTTTTCAGGAAAACCATTGACTATTTTGTCCAGGGACAACATCCTATAAATATATCATAGTTTCATTTTTGGGAAAAAATTGAGTAACTCTCTCACTCCCCTCTTTCTCTAGGCTTGCGAACACACACACTCTCTCCTCTCTCCTCCCTCTCTTCAATTTCTCTCAATTTCAGCCAAATTGATGATCAGACACCATCACAGGGTCCTAGCTCGATCCTTAGATTTGTCGGAGTGAATAGTTCGTTGTTTGGGGCCTAGGCACCACTCCAGGGATAAGGTAAGGGAAATAGATTATGTAAGTTAGTTTTTGAAAATTTAATCGTTAAATTGTAGTATATGATTACAGGAATAATATATATATATATATATATATTTTCTGAATATTCAAGCATATGAAATGGAAACTTTGAATTATTATTGTATGTATGTTTTGAAAACCAGGTATTTTGAGTTAAGTAAATCCTAGAAATTGATTATATTTATTTCTGAGCAAAATATATTTTTCCCAAAGAAGATTATCAATATTAAATTATCATTCAAATTGTGTGGCATGAGTAATGAATATGTTATTGCATAAATAAATCTATTATAAATATTTTATGATAATACAGAACAAGTATGATTTTTATAATGTTTTCTAGAAATGTTATGAATATTATGGAATTATGATATACAGTATTCAGTCAGATTTATGATATGATAGTATTAAGCTAGATTTGTGATATGACAGTACTCAGACAAATTTATGATATAACAGTATTTAGCCAGATTTATGATATGATGGTATTCAGAAAGATTATGAATATGACGGTTTTATGAACAAATGAAATCAAGTTACAATTTTACATATATATAATATATATATATGAACCAATATTTATATGGTATAAGAACCCTAATGGACTAATTATGTTTCAGAGCACGGTACCGTATCTAATATGATAGTCGATTGAGCCAAAGAAGAGTAGAGTACCACTCTGGCAGTTCGGACTAGGCTAGGTAGCCAATCATACTTATAGACGGGTTATGTTTTGGCTTAACATGGTAGTCAACCATTGCTAAGTCCCGCCTATGGGTCGCACAACCCGATCGTATGGGGTTATTACATGATGTTATATGATTGTCCTTTCAGGGGAAAATTCTTTTATGTATACGATATAATAGATGATTTACCATACACAGAAAAACTTGTTACAAAATAGTATGCTTATGTTGAAAAGTATTATTTTCCAAACACACACACACACAACACACACACACATATATATATGAGTATAGATGTGACGCCCCGATTTTTTGTACCAGTTTTTTTTATATAAACAATAATAAATATCACACACGTCATCAACAATTCATAAATTGGTCATGTCAACAACTCTGTTACCACCCATATGACCCGACCTGCATTGGGTACTAGGTAAATAGTCATTTCATTTATACAACCTAACAGCAGAAGACATTATATATATAACAACCAAAATACAATACCTAGACCATCAACATACATATATATAATTACCATCTTATACCCCAATACAACATAACCCTAGGGGAATTACACCTCCCTAGTCCAAGAACTCACCAGTATATCAAGGTCTCAGATCCCTACTGTCTCGGAGCTCTATCACCCGGCCTATCTCTATTCCCTGAAAAGTTTAGATAGTTTCGCTGAGATACATCTCAGTAAGAAGGAATAAATTATTTACAGTGTGTGGGAATACGAGTTCAGTTTATACACACTTACTTTTAAAATCATCATTTCATCTGAGAAAATACATTGATATACATATTCTCATAATCATATAGATATACAACACAAGCTTTTATAAGTTTCAAAACCTTTTCTCAAGTTCATTCATTTTCAACACATACTTAACTACGAAGTTCCTGAGAATAGGGAAGATTACCCGCCCATACAGGTTGTTCCCTTTGCCCTAACACATTATGCAGTCAGGTATGGCCACATTTGACACCTATCAGAGTACTCACCTTACTCTGTAAACCCTCAGGTGGAGAGTTTCACTTCGCCTCAATTATTTATATTATTAACTCACATGGATCCATTTCTCAATTTTATCATTCTCTATTTCTCATTTTCCATTATTTCTTTCATTTCTCATTTTAGCTCATTTTATCATTCTTTCACTTTCCATTTCCTTTCACTATCCAGCTCATGAGTATCCTTGGTATCTAGTACCAACGTCGCATCTGTAACTCATGGTTACCCTGAGGATCTTTTTTTCCACGCCATTCTTCCCTCCATGGTCAAGGTTGTGTCGCCCGAAGACTAGATCTAACCGTGGTTGGCCGACCCGTTTAGATCAAAATATCATATCACATATCTCGCGTCTATGGTACGACTGACCGGCCTATAGCCCTGGTCCAAACTCAAGGGGCACAACAACTCTACTATACAGCTCAGTCGACTGCCACGCCACACGCTCCAAGAGTCTGTGTGGTTGCACTACACCACTAGCAACGGTACTATGCTCAATATCACAACCCATCATTAGGGTTTCCATAACCATCCATCAGGGTTACCATTACCATATACCCGCAATCATTATGTAGTATTTGCATTTCATCAATCACATTTCAATTATCCCATTACAGCCCTTGCACTTTGTAATGTTCACATTTCCTTAATATTCACAGTCAGTATATTCAATTCGATCATCACATTTCAATTTCCATATTGCAGTATTCATAGTTCCCATTTTCACATTTCAGTATTTACCTTGTAGAATTCTCAATGCAATTTTCACATTTCCAGTATTCATAATTTCATAATTTCCCCTCTCAATATACACATTTCGGGATTCATATTGCAATAATTTCATTTTCTGCATTCACAATTCATCACATCATGTCAACAATATTTTCATCATTTTTTGTTTCTTCCCATCCTTCCAATACGCATTTCATTCTCATAATAATATATATAACCCATTTTCGTGAATTGCCACACTTTCAATAATACAAATCATATTCTCATATTTCCTCATTTATTATAGAAAATATTTGTATAATCATATTTCCTATTCCAAAATATCACAATTCAATATTACTTAAATGCCACACAATTCATCTGATATTTATATCATAGTAATTTTCAGACAAAATATCGTATGCCATTTTCACATATCAATTCAAACAGTAGCTCTAAAAATACTACTATAATTTATTCCCCTTACCTAACTTATTGAGAGTCTCGTTAAAAAGCCAGATCCTATGCCCCTAGCGCCCAAAACTTAAATCCTGCAATTCGCATTTTTCTCAGATTAATTAGCTCATTTCCCCAAAATAATACCCATATAACATTCCCTAGGCTCCATATACTCCAAATTAACATTTAAACTAATATTTAACACCCTTACCTGATTTCCTAAACTATGCCTGCAGGGTTCCGAAATTACACCTGCGGCGCTTACTCGAACTCTTAATTTAATAACCCAAATTCAACCTCAGAATGTCCAATATTCTAGCATTTCTAAATCTATATTAATTAAATAATAATTAGCCCCTTAATAACCCCCTTATCCTATTTTTGGGGTTATGCCTACGACGACCCCACAAGAAATCTGCTCCGCTAGACTTATAGAGAATTATCCCTAGATTCTCATGGTAGGTGTCCGATCGTCAATTAGGCTTAAAATTTACTAGAAATTGAGGTAAGAGTGGAAATTTAGCTTACCCCAGGAGATATGCCTACGCTGCTCCTACAACAAATTTGCTCCAGTATAAATAATGGTGGTGGAAAATTTATTCCAGCATTATTTCCAGATTTTAAATCGACGCTCTTTAGGCCGGAAAAATCAAAGAGAGAGAGAGAGAGAGAGAGAGAGAGAGAGAGAGAGAGAAAGAGAGAAAGGCAGGACAAAGGAGAGAGAAAGAAATGTTGGGAGGCGTGCGCAGGAAGAAAGAAAGGGGGGGTGTTCTGTTCCTAAAGGATCAAAAAGATCCTTCAGGATGTTTTAAATATATATATATATATATATATATATTATAATATTATATTATATTTTATTATAATATTTAATTAATAATTATTATTTAAATTATTGAATTTATTTTTTTTTATTTTTTATTTTATTTTTTTATTTTAGGATTCACTACATCCTCCTGTAATAATTATTTTTGAGGCATTACAACAGATTTACATGATTTATCGCTTAAAGTTAATTATTTATAGCATATGTTTATGATACATTAAAACTCATGTTGTCACACACTGGCGATAATCTATTCTGTCTTACTGAGAGGTGTCTTACCCTAATAATTTTAACATTTCAGGAAATCCAAGGAACCAAGCCTGGAGAACTCCAGGGCAGGGCTTAGATATTGTAGTTCAGAGTAAGTATTGGTGAGACATGGATATCTTTTGTGTATCATGGGATGTATTATGGATTTTGGGGATTTATGTATGTAATTATGGGGACATTAGTACTCCGGTATGTGTTTGGGGTTATATATATCTATATATATATGCATGCTTCCGCCATGTTATTTAATATGAGTTATGGACAGGTGTCTCGGTACCCCACTTTGTGTATGGGTCAGTATAGTTATGGTATCAGAGATTATGTATGGGGAATAGTACTCTGAGCCCCACTGGGTTTAGGGCGCTACAGTTGTGGTATCAGAGCTTAGGTTTCTAGGTTCTGTAGACTTAAGCGGATAACAATACCAAAGTATAGGAATATGTAACAACCCAAATTTAAAATGAAATTTAAATAATAAGGAAAGGGAAATGGAACCGGAAACAGAAGGAAGTCGTAGACTTCGTCGACGACATTGCATTTTGGAAGGGAAAAACAAAAAGGGGGGGAGTTTTAGGGCTTCATTGACGAATCCCCTGTATTCGTCGACGAAGGCTTAAGGGAATTCGTCGACGAACACAGGGCTTCGTTGACAAGAAAATACCGAGAGAGGTTCTGAGGCCGCCTGAATTTCGTCGACGAATACAGGGTCTCGTCGACGAAATTTGTGAAGGACTCGTCGACGAAGGTCGGGCTCGTCGACAAAATCCTGTTTTATATATATACGAAAATTCGGGAGAAATGTTTTTTTTTAAGAAATCTCTCTCTCTCTCCTCTCTCTTTCTCTCTACGGTTCTCTCTCCCTTCTCTCTACGTTTCTGGCCCCACCAGTCATCAGATCGACGATCTGAAGTTACCACGACGATCCTGGCAGAGTTCTCTACAAGTCTGTCGGGGCGGATGATCAGGAAAACGAATTTGGATTCCATCCCAAATCCAGGGTAAGCCTTTTTACTCAATTTTTGGAATCTTGACAGTTGAAAAAAGTGTCATGCGCATGAAAATACTGAAGTTTAATGTTGGGGGTTTTCAGTTTCGGAGTATTAGTCAGGAAACCCCTCAGGTGTTAAACTTGAATGTTTTTGGGTGAAAACTTTCTACCCAATATTTGAGTTTTTAGCAGTTGAGGAAAATATTGTATGCTTCGAAATACTGAACTTTAATTTTGGGATTTTTCATTTTTAGGGTGTTGAGTTAGGAACCCTGCGGGTGCGGGGCAATTTTATTAAGGGCTTTCCAGGAATCAGGTAAGGGGATAAACTAAACTGGTACTGTTTTGGAAAATGCTTATAAATATAAATAGTTATCATTTGATTTATGGAAAATGTATATGATTATATATATATATATATATGTCTTTTATTTGCAAAATACTGTGAAAATGATCGTATGTTGAGTATGTGGAAAATCTACTGTGTGGCATGAGTAAAATATTGTGTAATGTTGTTTTCTGGGAATGTGGATGATGTGGATTTTTATGAGGGAAAACCGGCGTACGGGCCGAGATGTTTTTGTACATATATATATATATATGTGGATATATTTGCTAGTGTACGGGCCGTGCTATGTGATTTGCCGGCGTACAGGCCGTGCTATATGGTTTGCCAGCGTACAGCCTGTGTTATGTGATTTGCCAGCGTACGGGCCGTGCTATGTTAAAATGAGAAATACCGGCGTACGGGCCGATGATTTTATGATACATGTATATTTGTGAAATCATACAATTGATGTGAAAACAAATGAAATGAGTTATTTATGTATCACGGTTTCAGTATATGTATATGATATCAAAACCTGGTTGGCTTGGTTTAGGCTAGCACTTGCACTGTACCATTGCTATGTATCCATGATCCCCGTGATCATGATATTTGTGTTAACGCCACTGTACGGAGTGGTGTGAGATGGGATGGTCGATGTAGTTATTTTGGAGAAGTGTGCTGTTATCGCCCCTAGGTGTACGGACATGTCTGGGTAGACCTATCGGACCTACAGATTAGACTATTGACTTGGCAGTGGTCGGCCAACCATTGTCAGGTCCCGCCTTCGGGCCACACAACCCAGTCATGTGGGAATAATACATGACAACAGCCAACTAACCCACCAGGATGATTTTTATGTTAGTATTATTATGACATGAGTTGAGATATATTATGAAAATGCAGTATGTTCTGCCACGTTTTGATATACATATGTTTTCCCAGATTTGATGAAACAGTACTAAATGTGTTATATATGATATATGTTGAACACGAATTGCTCATGTTGCCACACACTAGTATTAGTTTATTTCCCTTACTGAGAGGTGTCTCACCCCTAAATTTTATTAACTTTTTAGGGGCCCCGGATAGGAAAGCGGGAAAAGCCCCGCAGAAGTAGTGTTGTTTATCTGCCCTCTGCAAAGGGTAAGTTATTTTTTTTTGTAGGGACAGTTAGGTTTTGTGGGAATTGTCCCTAGATTCCATTTTTGGGATGTATATATATTAAGAGTTAGTGTTCATAGTACTCTGGTATGTATTGGGCACATTATGATGAGTTGCATATGATTTTATACTTTCTGCTGCGTAGGCTTCTGCTGTATGTTTTGTTATATCCCTAGAACCCACGGGTCTAGGTGGATGATGACCTGTTGAGCTGGATTGTGGGATATGTAGTAATGATTTTATAATGTTGATAATATAAAAAAAAAAAAATGAGTAAAAAGAGGCAGGTCGTGACAGAATGAATCTTGATGAGGGTAGGAAATAGGTAGATCATGACTTTAGTAAGTCATTACTAGAGGTTAAGATTGAAATTTGTGGTTTTGTCTCGCAACCTAAAAGAAAGAATTCCATGACATTTTTGTGATTTTCCTAAAACGACGGTTTTAGGAAAGTCATGGCAAACTATCGACGGTTTTTGTTTCTGAGCGGTAAGATTGAATCTTAAATTTGAAATTGAAAAGTTAGGTGTACTCCCAAAAGGGGGGGTGAATTGGTTTTTAAAATTTTCTTTGAAATCCCTTTGTTTTACAAGTTCCTTTAGTTAAGAGTTAACCCTTTTTCAATTTGAGTTAATTTGCAATCACACTCTTCAAACACGACAACTTCATCAGTATAATTGATATTCAATCCAATCAATGAAGTTAGCTTGATATCACAATATGAAATAGAAAATCCAACCAATATACTAATAAGCTTTGCTATTAATCAATCAACGTACTCCCTTGTGGTTCACGCAATATATTGATCAATCAACGTACTCCCATATGGTTTCCGCAATTTCCAAAGGCAAATTAAGTACACAACCATGCAATTTATAAGTGTTGAAATTTAAAGAGAATAGGGAAAAGAGTGACACCGAGTTTTTACGAGGTTTGGCTATACCCGCCTACGTCCTCGCGTTAGGTACACCACCTAAGGATTCTAATATACCACTCCTTTACAGGCAAAGAAAACCTTTACAACACTCCTTCAATAGGATAGAACCCTCCTCTCCAAGTGACACCCCACGCTTGGTACAACGATTCAACAACCTGAATGGTAAAAAAGAAACAAGAAACAAGAACAAATTCTTGTGTACAAAGACACTCTCACAATAGAGCTTATTAGTACAAGTTAGAGCACTAATATACTTCAAATCAAATATCAATAAAGAATAAATTTAAAGCTCAAGAATTTAATCACCCGGGGTTCTTTCTTTGATTTGAGAAACCCAGTAATTACTCGAAGAACCTTAGGCTTTGCTCAACAACATCTCAGTAGAAATCTTCAGCAAGAGTTTGAGCCAGAGAGAGATTTCGAAGAGTTTCCAATATCAATGCTTGAATGCTGATTGTATTGCTTGGTGTGTAAAAATCCTTGGGTTTAGGGAGTATTTATAGAGTTTAGAAAGTAATTTCGTGTTTCCCACGTCACTTGGAGTGTTTACCAAGTTTTTACAATGTTTAGCCTTCTTCTGTTCCTGTTTCCATTTTCCTTTCTCTTTAATATTAAGTATCAGTATTTTTCGGGTCGTTACAATAACTTTAAATAAAAGCATGTTAATCATACCTATCACCACATCGTCGGCTGTCCCAGCATCACCTGATGTTAGGGCGTAAACTCTTGTCGAAGCCGTATTCCTCCGCTGATCTCCATAGGGCACCTGATAACCTTCCCGAGCAAATCTAGGAGTAGGAGCAGCACCAAGTAGTGTAGGGCAATCTCACACCAAATGTTCTGGTCTATCATAGCATATGTCTCTCCCCACTCGATACTCTCCCCAGTGCCTCTTCCCACATATCTGACAAACAGGGTAGGTCTGTACTCCCTGAACCTCACGACCCATAGTCTCTCGCCTCTATCCTCTACCATAATTACCTCTCCTTCACTAGCTTCAGCTAGATCCCTGCTAGAAACCTGAAGATGCAGGTCTCTTTTTCTGTCCCTGCTCCTCTATATCCACCCGCTCAGTAGCCTCAGCCACAGCTGCTCTGTCAACTAACTCAACAAAGTCCCGCACTTTCAGCACTACTACCTGCTTGTAAATTTCTCGCCTCATACCTCTTTCAAACTGTCTTGCCTTCTTTACTTCATTGGGAATAATATACGAGGCGAAGCGAGACAACTTTATGAACCTCGCCACATACTGCTGGACTAACTGCTGCCCCTATTTTAGATTCAAAAATTCCCCCACTTTGGCCTCTCTAATAGTAGCTGAAAAATATCTGTCAAAGAAAAATTCTCTAGACTCGCACCAATTCATAGCTATAGATACCGTCCTCTGTTCCTTTAGAAGTTTTACAGTAGTCCACCATCTCTCGGCCTCTCCTATCAGCTTATAGATGGCAAATAAGACCCTTTGCTCCTCCGTGCACTGCAGCACTGTCAAAACTTTCTCTATCTCTTGCATCCAATTTTCGGCAACTGCAAGATCTGCTCTTCGTGAAAATGTCGAAGGATTCATCTTGGTGAATTTCTCTATAGTAAACCCATGGCCTGCAGACGGACCTCCCTGCTCTCTAGTACCCCGTGCAATCTAAGTCATAACCTGCTAAGCTACACTACGTAATACTGCATCTAAATCAACCCCGCCAGCACCCGAGGGCCCTGCACCCTCACTACCACTCACATATGCATTGCCACCTCTGGGTCCATCCTGAAAAAACAATAAACATGACTTAGGGACCCTATCCTTATAACTTACGTATCTAACTAAAATTCTTATTATCCCTCTTATATTTACATCCTTATCTTATATCAAAATTCAGTCCTACACATTAGAAACAAAACCCGACAATAGTTTACTATGGCTTTCCTAAAATTATCACCCCAGGAAAAAAACAGAAACCACCACGGAAGTCCTGTCTCTAACTTGCAGAACAAAACCTCAAATCCTCTTCCTATACTCTAGTATTATTTTCGCTGTATTTTAAAGTCAACAGAACCTACCAACCTAGGCTCTAATACCAAAGTGTAATGACCTGCCTATTTTACCATAATTCTTTTTCTCCACTATAATAATAATAATAATAATAATAATAATAATAATAATAACTCTATCATCCTGCTCAACTGTCAAGATCATGATCAACCTAGACCCGTGGGTACCAGGGATATACCTATCATACAATTATGATACCTAAGCAGCGGAACACATAAAATTATATATATTCCATAAAACACCAGAAACCATACCAGAGTACTACTAAATCTATCGTATACGTATATACGCAATCATCCATAAAAAAAGTCTTAAAAGTATTCCTGGGGTCTCACTCCAAAACCCATCTAACCCTAGCTCAACCACTTACCCTTCTGATAAGGTAGCCCAATTAGTCTCTACTGCCGCGGAGCTTTATCTGCCCTTCTATCTGGATTTCCTGAAATCTTTATAATGTTGGGGTGAGACACCTCTTAGTAAGGGAAATAAACTAACATCAGTGTGTGGAAACATGAGTATTCATGTGTGATAAATATAAACAGTACATAAATCATAACTGGTAAAAATGTATGTAATTTTCTAAATAAAATGTAACATGTCTTAACATAACGTATCATACTATATTTCTGTAACATGTAAATCATCTTATATTATATATATATTGTACAATACATGAATTAATACCCAGGATGGATAGCTAGCTGATGTCGTGTATTACCCCTACATGACTAGGTTGTGCTGCCCGAAAGCGGGACCTAGCAATGGCTGGCCGACCACGCTAGATCAAACATAAGTCTATAAGTACGATGGGCCTGCCCCACCTAGTTCGGACTGCCAGGGGAGTGCTTGCACTACCATGAAGCCACATCGACTGCCATCTCCCACACTCTACATAAGATGTGTGGTAGCACTAACATGATCTTGTACTTGAACTTGAACTTGAACTTTTAGTTACAGTTACGTGCTTGTGAAATATAAACTAAACCATCCGGGTTCTGATAACAAATAGTACGTTTCAAATACTATTACATGGCTGTTTCATATTCATAATAATACCTGACATGATAATATTTTCATGAATTCTTGCATACCATACATAATAACGACATCTAAGCCAACATGAATCACGACACCTGCGCCGGCACATCATAACATTAAATCACGGCATTTGCGTCGGCATATCTTAACATACTAAACTTGAAATTCTTGTACTATTTATCATAATATTCATAAAATCATAGTTCCTGTACTGTTTTCATGGTTTTCCTAAAAAACTGAGAAAAACATGCTTATTCTGGAAAAATCATAATATTATGATATAACATAATTTCATGGAAATTATACTTATGCCACACAAATATGAATAATACTTTTAAACATAAAACCTGATCTGAAATCATATTTCCTAATAATTAACATTAAATCCATTTTCCTATTCAACAGCAGTATTCTCAAACACTATGCTAATACATACATAATTTATGAAAATAAATTTTGTAATATGGTAAATAAATTCATGAAAAAAACACTGATTTAGTTTATCCCCTTACCTGACTACTGAGAAGCCCACAATCTAACTAAATTTGCACCTGTGGTGTTTCTAGCTCAACACGTTGAAATTCACATTTGTTCCCAACAAAACTTCAGTATTATTTAATCTACTACACCTCCTCAAACTAGAAATACCAAATACCTTATAAAACTTGAAGTAATTAACTTAACCAAATTTTGGGATGGTGCTCAAGTTGGCCTAACCAACGATTTACTCCAGCAGATTTGTAGAGAATCTTCCCAGGAGTAACGTGACAGCTTCCAATCTTCAAACCGTCGTGAAATGAGGTCGAATTTCTAGAGAGAAGGTAGAGGGGGATGGAGTTAGAGAGAGAAAGAGAGATTCTGCATGTTCCCCTTGCAGAAAAATGATTCTTGGCCTTTTATAAAAATTCTTGTCCACGTGGCCTCGTGGATGAGTCACATCTCCTCGTCGACGATCCAACAAGGAGTTTTGTGGACGAATGCTTACCCCTAATCGATGAAATTCAGGCCCTGAGAAACAGTCTCTCGGCAAGTTCTCGTCGACAAGATGCATGTCCCTGTCGACGAGACCAAGAAGCCTGTTCGTCGACAAGCACCCAGCACTCGTCGACGAGACCCTGCTGAAACCCCTTTTTAAAATTTCCTTTCTTTCCTCTCCTTTTATTATTTAATTGATATAATTCACTGGGACTCTACACATACGATTAGAGCACACAAATTGAAAAAATTCAAATTTGAAACTCCTCTTTTTCTTATGACTAATACATTAGTTAATGTTATAAATGCAAGCATGCCTTAGACAATTAGTGGAAAAGTCTAAATATACTTTAGAAACAGATGCATGTGAATAAGAGGATGGTGAAAGTGAAACTAAACTATTTTGATCAATGAACTGATAATTTGGGCTAATATTTAAGATTGACCTAGCTGAACTACTTAAAGATTTTATTTAACTTTATACTTTTAAGGCTGATAAAAAAAATGTATATATTTAAAAAAAAATCATAATTCACTCACATGTATAAAACTAGTGTTTATACATATATATATATATATATATATATACATGTATGTATTTGTGTAATACGTATTAAAATATTTATAGGATATCTGTTTAGTTAACTATGATTATTGAAATTCTCAAACTAAATTATAGAGAACTATGAAAAAACTAAATGCAAACAAATTATGAACCTGTATTTCAATTCAGCTTGGTTCAAATTTATAGCTCAACTTTATTTTTATTTTTTTTAGTTTTCCTTACCCCCACCCAAGATGTTTGTGTGTGGGCCAAGGATTCCTTAGTAGAAGTATAGAGGATAAGAACTTTTGATTAATTACTAAATACTAATTATTAATGAGGAAGTTTGTAAATGAATTATAAAAATCCAAAGTTGTGCCTTACATGGCCAAGGATTCTCTCCTTGGTAAGGAATGCAATAAACTATTCTCTACGCGTATATCTACGTGACATAATATGTTTGCCATGAGAAATCCTATTAGTGATAAACCACAACATCGCTACAGTATTACTATTATTTTTATCACTAACTATTGGATCACTTATGGTAAACATGTTTCTTACATATATATGTGCAAAGAACGGTCCAATTTGTTGTGCAAATGAAGTTGCAACGGAAACAAATGATCTTAAAATGCAACAACCAACGATGAAATATACAGAAAAACATAATCACGTAGATTGTATGAAAGCAATTAAATAAAGACATGAACAATGATGTGGTTCGGCAATGCCAACGTCCATGGGAGCAAACTACTGTGAATTTTCACTATCTTGTGTCAAAATACAAAAGATTTACAACATACAATATGCATATATAACCATCCTAGAGGTTTTCCCCCAAAACCCAACTTATGTAACTTCCCAATTCAAAAGTCAAAAAATAGCACTGAGTAACTGAGTCAAATCGTCGACAGTTTTGGACATACTGTCGACAGTTTAATGTCGAGACCAAACAGTCGATGTAACACTGCAAAACAATCGATTGTTTCTTCTGCACTTGGACAAAACTATTGATGGTTTCAGGCAAACCGTTGCTAGTTTCTTCCTGCAAGCCAGCTTCTGTTTTTTTCTTTTCTTTTTTTCACCATGTTTTCTTTTGTACGTAAACTCCACTCAAAATATGAGCCACATATAACAACATTAACGACTCCAGATGCTAGACAAGAGGCGGTCCCAACTTATTGTCCCAGGTGGAGCAGCAAATTATGTTTTCGATTTTTTCCTAAGGGGTGTATATTCAATAAGGTGGAGATTGTTATAATATATGACTCATATGTTGAGTGAAGCACATGTACAAAGAAAACATAGTGCAAAACTAAAAAATCTGGTTTGGAAGACTAAACCATCAGCGGTTTTGTTCAAGTTTAGAAGAAACAATCGGTGACTTTGCAGAGTTATAACGACGGTTTTGGTCTCGGCATTAAATCGACTACAGTCAACAGTTTGGCTCAGTTACCCAGCTCTGTTTTTCGAATTTCGAATTGTGAAGATGAATAGGCTGGGTTTTGCAGGGAAAACCTTCAGGAGGGTTATATATACAATGTTGTGTTATAACTCAATGTTTTTTGACACAATATAGTGAAAATTCACAACCATTTGCTCCCGTGGATGTAGGCATTGCCGAACCATGTATTTCTCCGTGTCATTATTTTTTTCCTTTCATAAAAATCTATATGATTGTGTTTTTCTATATATTTAATTGTTGGTTGTTGCATTCTAAGATCGTTTGTTTCCGTTGAACATTTATTTGCACAACAGTACCAAACAGGTTCAATCTTCTTAAGAACACTTCACTACCAGGACATTTCATTTTGAGATTGAACGGCTGAATCCCACTATGAAGTACTCCTAATTAAAAACCAATTTAATTTTTCTATTTACTGAGATTGGTAGAAGATGAAAGAATGAAAAACATTTTACTTTGTGTTTTGCATATTATTTGATGACAAACAAGTGGAAGTAGGGATTGACACAGCTTTAAAGTCTTTTAAGAACAATTCACATCCATAAGCTTCCATTTAAGGATTGAACATCTCATATTCTCACTCCCAACACCTAACACACAAAATACATGATATGGCTAGTGCTCTCTTAAGTCTAATAGATAGAAAAGTCCCAACACTCAAGTGCTTGACATAGCATTTGAGGAAGTGATTGAGCATTGTTGAAGTCCAACCTTACTTTGTTTTCCCTTTGGTGTGATAAATCTTACCTTTTGAAACTTTGATAGATAAAGTTAGTGCCTTTACTTTGAAAATTTTAAGGCAAAAACTACTTAACCAGTTGCTTTCAAGCACAAAATTTGCATAGGTCTTATGTTAAATTTTTCATGGTACACAAATATTGGCAGGCATATTGGCATAGCTACAGGCACAAAGGAGCCCTTAGCCCATACTTTCTCACCAAAATTTTTAATACAATGAATAAATAGTTCATGAGAGGAAGGAGAGGAAAATAGATTCATTCAAAATACAATGGATTCCATACCATTGGAGCACACAGAATGCAGAAATTCAAATTTGAAACTCCTCTTTTTCTTAGGACTAATACATTAGCTAATGTTATAAATGCAAACATGTCTAAAAGTCTAAATATACTTTAGAAACAGACGCATGTGAAGAAGAAAGTGAAACTAAACTACTTAAAAATTTTAATTGACATTAGTTAATGTTACACTATTCATGTTGATAAAACATGTATATATTTCCAAAAAAAAAATCATAATTCGCAGACATGTATAAAACTAGTGTTTTTTTTTTTAATATATATGTATGTATTTGTGTAATATATATTAAACAAAAGTTATGTATTACATGGCCAAGGATTCTCTCCTTGGTAGGGAATGCAATAAAATATTCTCTATGCGTATATCAACATGACATAATATGCTTGCCATGATAAACCACATCATGGCCAAAGATCACTTATGGTAAACATGTGTCATACAGATATATGCACAAAGAACGGTCCTTTACACCCTTATCAAGAATAGAATCCTTGAATAGGTGGGTGCCACCGTAGAGTTTTACAGTTCAATTAGGCATTCCCTCAATTAACCATTAATAATTAATCATTAATTATTCTTATCTCTGCCTCTAATTTTATTCATTAATCCTTGGCCAGTTGGTTCCATATTAGTATTATAGAAGTTTTTTATTACATTTGAAATTCTACATCATGCCCACCACATGTTACAAATTTTTTATCCAAAGAACTCTTTTCTTAGAAACCTTGTATTGAACAGTGTGAGATTGCTAGATCGGAATTTTCTACTATCGATGGACTTTCATATTCAATTGAAAAATAAAAAGTGCATCGAATAAATTTGAGATCGAGAACGGAATGAGAATATGAAAAGAAAGATGGAAAGTATGATGAAATTAAGTGATACATTTGGTTCCATTCTATTACTACATACCAACTCTACAGCAAATTATGAAATGAAGAGAGGTGCTTCACATGCAAGAATGTAGACGTGAAACCATGAAAACATGGCAGCCGTATGAAATTGACTTTTTGTTGAAAGGGCAAAGCTGGACTGTCCTCATTGGGTTTGTTTCTGTTAGTGAACACATGACCAGTAATGCACATTCCTTCTTTTGTCATTATATAATATTTTGCATTTGCTTTTGCATTTGACCATGTATGTGTAAATGAGTTGAGAATGCCAGCTAAAAACAAGTTTCAAAAACATGTGGGGTGCAATGAATTGAGGGTTCATTTAGGTATTCCCTCAATTAAACATTAATGATTAATCATTGATCATTGTTATCTCTACTTCTAATTTTATTTATTAGGAGTTTGGGTGTCAACCAATCTCCAGTCCTTATCTTGGTCTATATATAGAGTAGTCACGGGGTTGGAGAGTCCACCATTCGAAGTGAGAAGCCTTAGTGATTTCTTCAATTAGTGTAGCAAAGAAATGAAGTACTCTAACATTACTTTCTTCATTCTCTTCTCTCTTTTCTTTGTAAGTAAAAACACCCACATCCTCATTTCCTCTCCCATGTAAATCCCCATTGGCCATTAGGCTTTAGAAACATAATTGTTTGCACTTGTCTTATTTAGCAATTATGTTTTATTGTTTACGTTCTTATTCCATATATTACTAATCTTGCATCATCTTCTTGTCATATCAATCAGGTCACGAACACTATCAATGGAAGACATGACCCTGCAGACTATTGGAAGAACAAAATAAGAGACCAAACCATGCCCGAAGCACTCAAAGGCCTAACCCAGGCAACAGGAAGTGGTGATACGTTTGTCAAGAACTTTGACACCGGCAGAACTCAAATAATATATCACAACCATAATTAGTAGCCTAGAGAAGAGCTATGTACCTTCTCAAGGAGTTGAAGCAAGGCATGATAATAAATTTATGAAAATTATGAAGAAATAAAAGTAGATTGTTCGAGAAAAGGGCAAAAATATGAAGTTGATGACTCATGTAGTTATCCAAAGTTTATCGAGCAGTATGATGTTTCGTATTTGTGATTAGTGAGTCTTAAATTCCAAAGTTTGATGCCCCCTTTCTTTTTTGTGTGTGTGAAGCTATTTAGAATGTTTTTCCTTTAATGGTTGCAAAAAAAAAAGTGCTTATTAAGGTAATCATATTAGTGGTTCTCGATCTCAAAGTGTGTTAATTAATTGGGTATATATTGATTTTTCCCGGCAATACTATAGAAATTAGAAGGATATATGACTACCCAAGATTAAACTTAGTGTATAAGCAATAATTAGACATGTTTCGTTATTCCTTAATGGTCTTATGTCGTGGAAATCTCGAACTGTCAATCCTCACCAAAGAGATCACTACGAAACTTGTGATTATAACATTGGGATGGAGTTCTTGGTAGGAAATTTTGAGTCTTTCGATAGATTAAAAGTCCCCTTAATTTACTTAGCATAATTGCAATATAAGCCCTTCATTCTTAAATTGTGTAACACCCTCATTTATTTCTTATTACAGAAACAATATCCCCCTTTAGAAGTTTACCCTTAGTTACCAATCAAAAGAACAAGAAACAAAAGGGCGGTTTGGTATATTCTCAAGAAATTATGAAGACAAAGCATAAAATGAAATCTAAAAGCCAAAAAAGATATTGAAAACCAAAACCAACATTCTGTTTGTTTAGTATTTATAAGACAAACAAATTCAAATTTTGACTGAACAAATGCCCATTTTAGTACTGAATCAAATAAACATACAAAAGGTTTATGTAAATAAAAAATATTATTTACTTAATGATTATATTTCAAAACTCGATTTTTAGTGCTATAAGAACTATTTGTTGTATGACAATATTTTTCAATCACTTATTATCTTTTAAAACTTTTAAAATTTTTATGAATATATTTATTTTAATTATATGTTAAATTCAAATGACCATCTTATTTTAGTTTTAATTAAAAATTATGTATAAAATAAATAATTTGATTCACAAAAGCTAAGTATGACTATTAAAATATTTTACCAAAACCAATAAAAACCACAAAATCTTTCGGTTTTCTCAAAATAAGTTGCAAACAAATTACAAAAATAGAAATCTTGCAACATAAACTTGTCATTATCTATTTCTTTTCTACACAAGAAAAAAATAAAAATAAAAATAAAAATAAAAATAAAAATGATGCAATAAAGACCTAAGTTTTTTATAGCCTTCCTTAATTCTTGAAATTATACCATCTAACTCTTCCAACTTTTGGATATTTTTGTTCTTTGATCATGCCATTGGCTACACAACATATTTTCATGCATCTCCTTTTATCACTGGCTGAAAACTACACACCTTATAAAGAGGTGCGACACTAGTTGTACCACTCTTGCTTAACTAGTTAATCGAAAGTATACTGCGGTTTCATCATACAACCAAATTTACAACCATAAAAAGTAAAGTAGGCAAAGCAGCAAGCATTCTCAAAAGGAAATGAAAATCACGTGGTAGGTTGTAAAGTAACGTGTTTATTTATTAACATCTTCTAAGGCAATGTGTTTAGTGAGGGAAGCAAACACAGTAAACACGTTTACAATAACTAGAGAGTTTTTACAATGATTGATGAACACTCACCCTCTTCTAAATAGCTTTCTATGCTTTCTAGCTCCAATACTAGGAAACATCAAACTTTCCAAAGAGTCATGCTCTCATTTTACACAAAGGCATTTTCTTACTCAAAGAATAAAACCTATACTACTATTTACATGATAGTTACCCATCCCATATAACTACTAAGACAAGAGGTCATAGACAAGTATAATGTCTCGGACAAGCTTAACTCGTGACACTCTTCCCCACTGACGCGGTCAATATCCTTGTAGACTTTAACATTGAGTACTCTTTCAATGTTGTCCATGAATGGTGTCGTAATGCCCCAGAGAAGGGTCTGGAATGGTGAGGAATAATAATAACATAAGTTCAATGGAGTCACCACTTGTAGAGACCTGAAAAAATAATAATAAAGAAAAGTGAGAAATCAGTTTGGTGCAGGACCAAATCGTCAACGGTTTGGTAAGTTCAGAGGAAAACCGTTGATGGATTTGAATTACCAAGGTTCAGTAAATTAAGGTAAAACGGTAAAAATCAATTTGGTTAAAAACCAAACCATCGACAGTTTCAGGAAAACCATTGACTATTTTGTCCAGGGACAACAGCCTATAAATATATCATAGTTCATTTTTTGGGAAAAATTATAACTCTCTCACTCTCTTTCTCTAGGCTGCGAACACACACACTCTCTCTCTCTCTTCAATTTCTCTCAAATTTCAGCCAAATTGATGATCAGACACCATCACAGGGTCCTAGCTTCGATCCTTAGCATTTTAATCGGAGTGAATTCGTTGTTTGGGGATCCTAGGCACCACTCCAGGGATAAGGTAAGGGAAATAGATTATGTAAGTTAGTTTTTGAAAATTTAATCGATTAAATTGTAGTATATGATTACAGGAATAATATATATATATATATATATTTTTCTGAATATTCAAGCATATGAAAATGGAAACTTTGAATTATTATTGTATGTATGTTTTTGGAAAACCAGGTATTTTGAGTTTAAGTAAATCCTAGAAATGATTATACGTTTATTTCTGAGCAAAATATATTTTTCCCAAGAAGATTATCATATTATAAATTATCATTCAAATTGTGTGGCATGAGTAATGAATATGTTATTGCATAAATAAATCTATTATAATATTTTATGATAATACAGAACAAGTATGATTTTATAATGTTTTCTAGAAATGTTATGAATATTATGGAATTATGATATGACAGTATTCAGTCAGATTTATGATATGATAGTATTAAGCTAGATTTGTGATATGACAGTACTCAGACAAATTTATGATATAACAGTATTTAGCCAGATTTATGATATGATGGTATTCAGACAGATTATGAATATGACAGGTTTTATGAAAATGAAATCAAGTTACAATTTTAATATATATATATATATATATATATATATATGAACAATATTATATGGTATAAGAACCCTAATGGACTAATTATGTTCAGAGCACGGTACCGTAGCTAATATGATAGTCGATTGAGCCAAAGAAGAGTAGAGTACCACTCTGGCAGTTCGGACTAGGCTAGGTAGCCAATCATACTTATAGACGGGTTATGTTTGGCTTAACATGGTAGGTCAACCATTGCTAAGTCCCGCCTATGGGTCGCACAACCCGATCGTATGGGGTTATTACATGATGTTATATGATTGTCCTTTCAGGGGAAAATTCTTTTATGTATAGATATAATAGATGATTTACATACACAGAAAAACTTGTTACAAAATAGTATGCTTATGTTGAAAAGTATGTATTTTCCAAACACACACACACACACACACACACATATATATATGAGTATAGATGTGACGCCCCGATTTTTTGTACCAGTTTTTTTTATATAAACAATAATAAATATTCACACGTCATCAACAATATTCATAAATTGGTCATGTCAACAACTCTGTTACCACCCATATGACCCGACCTGCATTGGGTACTAGGTAAATAGTCATTTCATTTATACAACCTAACAGCAGAAGACATTATATATATAACAACCAAAATACAATACCTAGACCATCAACATACATATATATAAATTACCATCTTATACCCCAATACAACATAACCCTAGGGGAATTACACCTCCCTAGTCCAAGAACTCACCATGTATATCAAGGTCTCAGATCCCTACTGTCTCGGAGCTCTATCACCCGGCCTATCTCTATTCCCTGAAAAGTTTAGATAGTTTCGCTGAGATACATCTCAGTAAGAAGGAATAAATTATTTACAGTGTGTGGGAATACGAGTTCAGTTATAACACACTTACTTTTAAAATCATCATTTCATCTGAGAAAATACATTGATATACATATTCTCATAATCATATAGATATACAACACAAGCTTTTATAAGTTTCAAAACCTTTTCTCAAGTTCATTCATTTTCAACACATACTTAACTACGAAGTTCCTGAGAATAGGGAAGATTACCCGCCCATACAGGTTGTTCCCTTTGCCCTAACACATTATGCAGTCAGGTATGGCCACATTTGACACCTATCAGAGTACTCACCTTACTCTGTAAACCCTCAGGTGGAGAGTTTCACTTCGCCTCAATTATTTATATTATTAACTCACATGGATCCATTTCTCAATTTTATCATTCTCTATTTCTCATTTTCCATTATTTCTTTCATTTCTCATTTTAGCTCATTTTATCATTCTTTCACTTTCCATTTCCTTTCACTATCCAGCTCATGAGTATCCTTGGTATCTAGTACCAACGTCGCATCTGTAACTCATGGTTACCCTGAGGATCTTTTTTTCCACGCCATTCTTCCCTCCATGGTCAAGGTTGTGTCGCCCGAAGACTAGATCTAACCGTGGTTGGCCGACCCGTTTAGATCAAAATATCATATCACATATCTCGCGTCTATGGTACGACTGACCGGCCTATAGCCCTGGTCCAAACTCAAGGGGCACAACAACTCTACTATACAGCTCAGTCGACTGCCACGCCACACGCTCCAAGAGTCTGTGTGGTTGCACTACACCACTAGCAACGGTACTATGCTCAATATCACAACCCATCATTAGGGTTTCCATAACCATCCATCAGGGTTACCATTACCATATACCCGCAATCATTATGTAGTATTTGCATTTCATCAATCACATTTCAATTATCCCATTACAGCCCTTGCACTTTGTAATGTTCACATTTCCTTAATATTCACAGTCAGTATATTCAATTCGATCATCACATTTCAATTTCCATATTGCAGTATTCATAGTTCCCATTTTCACATTTCAGTATTTACCTTGTAGAATTCTCAATGCAATTTTCACATTTCCAGTATTCATAATTTCATAATTTCCCCTCTCAATATACACATTTCGGGATTCATATTGCAATAATTTCATTTTCTGCATTCACAATTCATCACATCATGTCAACAATATTTTCATCATTTTTTGTTTCTTCCCATCCTTCCAATACGCATTTCATTCTCATAATAATATATATAACCCATTTTCGTGAATTGCCACACTTTTCAATAATACAAATCATATTCTCATATTTCCTCATTTATTATAGAAAATATTTGTATAATCATATTTCCTATTCCAAAATATCACAATTCAATATTACTTAAATGCCACACAATTCATCTGATATTTATATCATAGTAATTTTCAGACAAAATATCGTATGCCATTTTCACATATCAATTCAAACAGTAGCTCTAAAAATACTACTATAATTTATTCCCCTTACCTAACTTATTGAGAGTCTCGTTAAAAGCCAGATCCTATGCCCCTAGCGCCCAAAACTTAAATCCTGCAATTCGCATTTTTCTCAGATTAATTAGCTCATTTCCCAAAATAATACCCATATAACATTCCCTAGGCTCCATATACTCCAAATTAACATTTAAACTAATATTTAACACCCTTACCTGATTTCCTAAACTATGCCTGCAGGGTTCCGAAATTACACCTGCGGCGCTTACTCGAACTCTTAATTTAATAACCCAAATTCAACCTCAGAATGTCCAATATTCTAGCATTTCTAAATCTATATTAATTAAATAATAATTAGCCCCTTAATAACCCCCTTATCCTATTTTTGGGGTTATGCCTACGACGACCCCACAAGAAATCTGCTCCGCTAGACTTATAGAGAATTATCCCTAGATTCTCATGGTGGTGTCCGATCGTCAATTAGGCTTAAAATTTACTAGAAATTGAGGTAAGAGTGGAAATTTAGCTTACCCCAGGAGATATGCCTACGCTGCTCCTACAACAAATTTGCTCCAGTAGAAATAATGGTGGTGGAAAATGGAGTCCAGCAGTATTTCCATATTCTCCATCGACGCTCGTGAGGCCGGAAAAATCAAAGAGAGAGAGAGAGAGAGAGAGAGAGAGAGAGAGAGAGAGAAAGAGAGAAAGGCAGGACAAAGGAGAGAGAAAGAAATGTTGGGAGGCGTGCGCAGGAAGAAAGAAAGGGGGGGTGTTCTGTTCCTAAAGGATCAAAAAGATCCTTCAGGATGTTTTAAATATATATATATATATATATATATTATAATATTATATTATATTTTTATTATAATATTTAATTAATAATTATTATTTAAATTATTGAATTTATTTTTTTTTATTTTTTTATTTTATTTTTTTATTTTAGGATTCACTACATCCTCCTGTAATAATTATTTTTGAGGCATTACAACAGATTTACATGATTTATCGCTTAAAGTTAATTATTTATAGCATATGTTTATGATACATTAAAACTCATGTTGTCACACACTGGCGATAATCTATTCTGTCTTACTGAGAGGTGTCTTACCCTAATAATTTTAACATTTCAGGAAATCCAAGGAACCAAGCCTGGAGAACTCCAGGGCAGGGCTTAGATATTGTAGTTCAGAGTAAGTATTGGTGAGACATGGATATCTTTTGTGTATCATGGGATGTATTATGGATTTTGGGGATTTATGTATGTAATTATGGGGACATTAGTACTCCGGTATGTGTTTGGGGTTATATATATCTATATATATATATGCATGCTTCCGCCATGTTATTTAATATGAGTTATGGACAGGTGTCTCGGTACCCCACTTTGTGTATGGGTCAGTATAGTTATGGTATCAGAGATTATGTATGGGGAATAGTACTCTGAGCCCCACTGGGTTTAGGGCGCTACAGTTGTGGTATCAGAGCTTAGGTTTCTAGGTTCTGTAGACTTAAGCGGATAACAATACCAAAGTATAGGAATATGTAACAACCCAAATTTAAAATGAAATTTAAATAATAAGGAAAGGGAAATGGAACCGGAAACAGAAGGAAGTCGTAGACTTCGTCGACGACATTGCATTTTGGAAGGGAAAAACAAAAAGGGGGGGAGTTTTAGGGCTTCATTGACGAATCCCCTGTATTCGTCGACGAAGGCTTAAGGGAATTCGTCGACGAACACAGGGCTTCGTTGACAAGAAAATACCGAGAGAGGTTCTGAGGCCGCCTGAATTTCGTCGACGAATACAGGGTCTCGTCGACGAAATTTGTGAAGGACTCGTCGACGAAGGTCGGGCTCGTCGACAAAATCCTGTTTTATATATATACGAAAATTCGGGAGAAATGTTTTTTTTTAAGAAATCTCTCTCTCTCTCCTCTCTCTTTCTCTCTACGGTTCTCTCTCCCTTCTCTCTACGTTTCTGGCCCCACCAGTCATCAGATCGACGATCTGAAGTTACCACGACGATCCTGGCAGAGTTCTCTACAAGTCTGTCGGGGCGGATGATCAGGAAAACGAATTTGGATTCCATCCCAAATCCAGGGTAAGCCTTTTTACTCAATTTTTGGAATCTTGACAGTTGAAAAAAGTGTCATGCGCATGAAAATACTGAAGTTTAATGTTGGGGGTTTTCAGTTTCGGAGTATTAGTCAGGAAACCCCTCAGGTGTTAAACTTGAATGTTTTTGGGTGAAAACTTTCTACCCAATATTTGAGTTTTTAGCAGTTGAGGAAAATATTGTATGCTTCGAAATACTGAACTTTAATTTTGGGATTTTTCATTTTTAGGGTGTTGAGTTAGGAACCCTGCGGGTGCGGGGCAATTTTATTAAGGGCTTTCCAGGAATCAGGTAAGGGGATAAACTAAACTGGTACTGTTTTGGAAAATGCTTATAAATATAAATAGTTATCATTTGATTTATGGAAAATGTATATGATTATATATATATATATATATATATGTCTTTTATTTGCAAAATACTGTGAAAATGATCGTATGTTGAGTATGTGGAAAATCTACTGTGTGGCATGAGTAAAATATTGTGTAATGTTGTTTTCTGGGAATGTGGATGATGTGGATTTTTATGAGGGAAAACCGGCGTACGGGCCGAGATGTTTTTGTACATATATATATATATATATGTGGATATATTTGCTAGTGTACGGGCCGTGCTATGTGATTTGCCGGCGTACAGGCCGTGCTATATGGTTTGCCAGCGTACAGCCTGTGTTATGTGATTTGCCAGCGTACGGGCCGTGCTATGTTAAAATGAGAAATACCGGCGTACGGGCCGATGATTTTATGATACATGTATATTTGTGAAATCATACAATTGATGTGAAAACAAATGAAATGAGTTATTTATGTATCACGGTTTCAGTATATGTATATGATATCAAAACCTGGTTGGCTTGGTTTAGGCTAGCACTTGCACTGTACCATTGCTATGTATCCATGATCCCCGTGATCATGATATTTGTGTTAACGCCACTGTACGGAGTGGTGTGA
This sequence comes from Malania oleifera, assembly GCF_029873635.1. Lineage (NCBI taxonomy): Eukaryota > Viridiplantae > Streptophyta > Magnoliopsida > Santalales > Ximeniaceae > Malania > Malania oleifera. Next base: position 4,294,735 of record NC_080425.1, on the reverse strand, counting down.
GATGGGATGGTCGATGTAGTTATTTTGGAGAAGTGTGCTGTTATCGCCCCTAGTGTACGGACATGTCTGGGTAGACCTATCGGACCTACAGATTAGACTATTGACTTGGCAGTGGTCGGCCAACCATTGTCAGGTCCCGCCTTCGGGCCACACAACCCAGTCATGTGGGAATAATACATGACAACAGCCAACTAACCCACCAGGATGATTTTTATGTTAGTATTATTATGACATGAGTTGAGATATATTATGAAAATGCAGTATGTTCTGCCACGTTTTGATATACATATGTTTTCCCAGATTTGATGAAACAGTACTAAATGTGTTATATATGATATATGTTGAACACGAATTGCTCATGTTGCCACACACTAGTATTAGTTTATTTCCCTTACTGAGAGGTGTCTCACCCCTAAATTTTATTAACTTTTTAGGGGCCCCGGATAGGAAAGCGGGAAAAGCCCCGCAGAAGTAGTGTTGTTTATCTGCCCTCTGCAAAGGGTAAGTTATTTTTTTTTGTAGGGACAGTTAGGTTTTGTGGGAATTGTCCCTAGATTCCATTTTTGGGATGTATATATATTAAGAGTTAGTGTTCATAGTACTCTGGTATGTATTGGGCACATTATGATGAGTTGCATATGATTTTATACTTTCTGCTGCGTAGGCTTCTGCTGTATGTTTTGTTATATCCCTAGAACCCACGGGTCTAGGTGGATGATGACCTGTTGAGCTGGATTGTGGGATATGTAGTAATGATTTTATAATGTTGATAATATAAAAAAAAAAATGAGTAAAAAGAGGCAGGTCGTGACAGAATGAATCTTGATGAGGGTAGGAAATAGGTAGATCATGACTTTAGTAAGTCATTACTAGAGGTTAAGATTGAAATTTGTGGTTTTGTCTCGCAACCTAAAAGAAAGAATTCCATGACATTTTTGTGATTTTCCTAAAACGACGGTTTTAGGAAAGTCATGGCAAACTATCGACGGTTTTTTGTTTCTGAGCGGTAAGATTGAATCTTAAATTTGAAATTGAAAAGTTAGGTGTACTCCCAAAAGGGGGGGTGAATTGGTTTTTAAAATTTTCTTTGAAATCCCTTTGTTTTACAAGTTCCTTTAGTTAAGAGTTAACCCTTTTTCAATTTGAGTTAATTTGCAATCACACTCTTCAAACACGACAACTTCATCAGTATAATTGATATTAATCCAATCAATGAAGTTAGCTTGATATCACAATATGAAATAGAAATCCAACCAATATACTAATAAGCTTTGCTATTAATCAATCAACGTACTCCCTTGTGGTTCACGCAATATATTGATCAATCAACGTACTCCCATATGGTTTCCGCAATTTCCAAAGGCAAATTAAGTACACAACCATGCAATTTATAAGTGTTGAAATTTAAAGAGAATAGGGAAAAGAGTGACACCGAGTTTTTACGAGGTTTGGCTATACCCGCCTACGTCCTCGCGTTAGGTACACCACCTAAGGATTCAATATACCACTCCTTTAACAGAGCAAAGAAAACCTTTACAACACTCCTTCAATAGGATAGAACCCTCCTCTCCAAGTGACACCCCCACGCTTGGTACAACGATTCAACAACCTGAATGGTAAAAAAGAACAAGAAACAAGAACAAATTCTTGTGTACAAAGACACTCTCACAATAGAGCTTATTAGTACAAGTTAGAGCACTAATATACTTCAAATCAAATATCAATAAAGAATAATTTAAAGCTCAAGAATTTAATCACCCGGGGTTCTTTCTTTGATTTGAGAACCCAGTAATTACTCGAAGAACCTTAGGCTTTGCTCAACAACATCTCAGTAGAAATCTTCAGCAAGAGTTTGAGCCAGAGAGAGATTTCGAAGAGTTTCCAATATCAATGCTTGAATGCTGATTGTATTGCTTGGTGTGTAAAATCCTTGGGTTTAGGGAGTATTTATAGAGTTTAGAAAGTAATTTCGTGTTTCCCACGTCACTTGGAGTGTTTACCAAGTTCTTTACAATGTTTAGCCTTCTTCTGTTCCGGTTTCCATTTTTCCTTTCTCTTTAATATTAAGTATCAGTATTTTTCGGGTCGTTACAATAACTTTAAATAAAGCATGTTAATCATACCTATCACCACATCGTCGGCTGTCCCAGCATCACCTGATGTTAGGGCGTAAACTCTTGTCGAAGCCGTATTCCTCCGCTGATCTCCATAGGGCACCTGATAACCTTCCCGAGCAATCTAGGAGTAGGAGCAGCACCAAGTAGTGTAGGGCAATCTCACACCAAATGTTCTGGTCTATCATAGCATATGTCTCTCCCCACTCGATACTCTCCCCAGTGCCTCTTCCCACATATCTGACAAACAGGGTAGGTCTGTACTCCCTGAACCTCACGACCCATAGTCTCTCGCCTCTATCCTCTACCATAATTACCTCTCCTTCACTAGCTTCAGCTAGATCCCTGCTAGAAACCTGAAGATGCAGGTCTCTTTTTCTGTCCCTGCTCCTCTATATCCACCCGCCTCAGTAGCCTCAGCCACAGCTGCTCTGTCAACTAACTCAACAAAGTCCCGCACTTTCAGCACTACTACCTGCTTGTAAATTTCTCGCCTCCATACCTCTTTCAAACTGTCTTGCCTTCTTTACTTCATTGGGAATAATATACGAGGCGAAGCGAGACAACTTTATGAACCTCGCCGCATACTGCTGGACTAACTGCTGCCCCTATTTTAGATTCAAAAATTCCCCCACTTTGGCCTCTCTAATAGTAGCTGAAAAATATCTGTCAAAGAAAAATTCTCTAGACTCGCACCAATTCATAGCTATAGATACCGTCCTCTGTTCCTTTAGAAGTTTTACAGTAGTCCACCATCTCTCGGCCTCTCCTATCAGCTTATAGATGGCAAATAAGACCCTTTGCTCCTCCGTGCACTGCAGCACTGTCAAAACTTTCTCTATCTCTTGCATCCCAATTTCGGCAACTGCAAGATCTGCTCTTCGTGAAAAATGTCGAAGGATTCATCTTGGTGAATTTCTCTATAGTAAACCCATGGCCTGCAGACGGACCTCCCTGCTCTCTCGTACCCCCGTGCAATCTAAGTCATAACCTGCTAAGCTACACTACGTAATACTGCATCTAAATCAACCCCGCCAGCACCCGAGGGCCCTGCACCCTCACTACCCACTCACATATGCATTGCCACCTCTGGGTCCATCCTGAAAAAACAATAACATGACTTAGGGACCCCTATCCTTATAACTTACGTATCTAACTAAAATTCTTATTATCCCTCTTATATTTACATCCTTATCTTATATCAAAATTCAGTCCTACACATTAGAAACAAAACCCGACAATAGTTTACTATGGCTTTCCTAAAATTATCACCCCAGGAAAAAAACAGAAACCACCACGGAAGTCCTGTCTCTAACTTGCAGAACAAAACCTCAAATCCTCTTCCTATACTCTAGTATTATTTTCGCTGTATTTTAAAGTCAACAGAACCTACCAACCTAGGCTCTAATACCAAAGTGTAATGACCTGCCTATTTTACCATAATTCTTTTTCTCCACTATAATAATAATAATAATAATAATAATAATAATAATAATAATAACTCTATCATCCTGCTCAACTGTCAAGATCATGATCAACCTAGACCCGTGGGTACCAGGGATATACCTATCATACAATTATGATACCTAAGCAGCGGAACACATAAAATTATATATATTCCATAAAACACCAGAAACCATACCAGAGTACTACTAAATCTATCGTATACGTATATACGCAAACAGACAAAAAAAAAGTAGTAAAAGTATTCCTGGGGTCTCACTCCAAAACCCCATCTAACCCCTAGCTCAACCACTTACCCTTCTGATAAGGTAGCCCAATTAGTCTCTACTGCGCGGAGCTTTATCTGCCCTTCTATCTGGATTCTCCTGAAATCTTTATAATGTTGGGTGAGACACCTCTTAGTAAGGGAAATAAACTAACATCAGTGTGTGGAAACATGAGTATTCATGTGTGATAAATATAAACAGTACATAAATCATAACTGGTAAAAATGTATGTAATTTTCTAAATAAAAGTAACTATGTCTTAACATAACGTATCATACTATATTTCTGTAACATGTAAATCATCTTATATTTATATATATATGTACAATACATGAATTAATACCCAGGATGGATAGCTAGCTGATGTCGTGTATTACCCCTACATGACTAGGTTGTGCTGCCCGAAAGCGGGGGACCTAGCAATGGTGGCCGACCACGCTAAGTCAAACATGAGTCTGTAAGTACGATGGGCCTACCCCACCTAGTCTGAATTGCCAAGGGAGCACTTGCACTACCATGAAGCCACATCAACTGCCATCTCCCACACTCTACATAAGATGTGTGGTAGCACTAACATGAACTTGTACTTGAACTTGAAATTGAACTTTTAGTTACAGTTACGTGCTTGTGAAATATAAACTAAACCATCCGGGTTCTGATAAACAATAGTACGTTTCAAATTACTATTACATGGCTGTCTTCATATTCATTAATTAATACCTGACATGATAAATATTTCATGAATTCTTGCATACCATACATAATAACGACATCTAAGCCAACATGAATCAAGACACCGGCGCCGGCACATCATAACATTAAATAAAGGCATTTGCGTCGGCATATCTTAACATACTAAACTTGAAATTCTTGTTACTATTTATCATAATATTCATAAAATCATAGTTCCTGTACTGTTTTCATGGTTTTCCTAAAAACTGAGAAAACATGCTTCTCTTGGAAAAATCATAATATTATGATATAACATAATTTCATGGAAATTATACTTATGCCACACAAATATGAATAATACTTTTAAACATAAAACCTGATCTGAAATCATATTTCCTAATAATTAACATTAAATCCATTTTCCTATTCAACAGCAGTATTCTCAAACACTATGCTTAATACATACATAATTTATGAAAATAAATTTTGTAATATGGTAAATAAATTCATGAAAAAAACACTGATTTAGTTTATCCCCCTTACCTGGACTACTGAGAAGCCCACAATCTAACTAAATTTGCACCTGTGGTGTTTCTAGCTCAACACGATTGAAATTCACATTTGTTCCAACAAAAACTTCAGTATTATTTAATTCTACTACACCTCCTCAAACTAGAAATACCAAATACCTTATAACACTTGAAGTAATTAACTTAACCAAATTTTGGGATGGTGCTCAAGTTGGCCCTAACCAACGATTTACTCCAGCAGATTGTAGAGAATCTTTCCAGGAGTAACGTGACAGCTTCCAATCTTCAAAACCGTCGTGAACATGAGGTCGAATTTCTAGAGAGAAGGTAGAGGGGGATGGAGTTAGAGAGAGAAAGAGAGATTCTGCATGTTCCCCTTGCAGAAAAATCGATTCTTGGCCTTTTATAAAAATTCTTGTCCACGTGGCCTCGTGGATGAGTCACATCTCCTCGTCGACGATTCCAACAAGGAGTTTTGTGGACGAATGCTTACCCCTAATCGATGAAATTCAGGCCCTGAGAAACAGTCTCTCGGCAAGTTCTCGTCGACAAGATGCAGTCCCTGTCGACGAGACCAAGAAGCCTGTTCGTCGACAAGCACCCAGCACTCGTCGACGAGACCCTGCTTGAAACCCCTTTTTAAAATTTCCTTTCTTTTCCTCTCCTTTTATTATTTAATTGATATTAATTCACTGGGGACTCTACACATACGATTAGAGCACACAAATTGAAAAAATTCAAATTTGAAACTCCTCTTTTTCTTATGACTAATACATTAGTTAATGTTATAAATGCAAGCATGCCTTAGACAATTAGTGGAAAGTCTAAATATACTTTAGAAACAGAGCATGTGAATAAGAGGATGGTGAAAGTGAAACTAAACTATTTTGATCAATGAACTGATAATTTGGGCTAATATTTAAGATTGACCTAGCTGAACTACTTAAAGATTTTATTTAACTTATACTTTTAAGGCTGATAAAAAAAATGTATATATTTAAAAAAATCATAATTCACTCACATGTATAAAACTAGTGTTCTATAATCTATATATATATATATATATATATATACATGTATGTATTTGTGTAATACGTATTAAAATATTTATAGGATATCTGTTTAGTTAACTATGATTATTGAAATTCTCAAACTAAATTATAGAGAACTATGAAAAAACTAAATGCAAACAAATTATGAACCTGTATTTCAATTCAGCTTGGTTCACAATTTTATAGCTCAACTTTATTTTTATTTTTTTTAGTTTTCCTTACCCCCACCCAAGATGTTTGTGTGTGGGCCAAGGATTCCTTAGTAGAAGTATAGAGGATAAGAACTTTTGATTAATTACTAAATACTAATTATTAATGAGGAAGTTTGTAAATGAATTATAAAAATCCAAAGTTGTGCCTTACATGGCCAAGGATTCTCTCCTTGGTACGGAATGCAATAAACTATTCTCTACGCGTATATCTACGTGACATAATATGTTTGCCATGAGAAATCCTATAGTGATAAACCACAACATCGCTACAGTATTACTATTATTTTTATCACTAACTATTGGATCACTTATGGTAAACATGTTTCTTACATATATATGTGCAAAGAACGGTCCCAATTTGTTGTGCAAATGAAGTTGCAACGGAAACAAATGATCTTAAAATGCAACAACCAACGATTGAAATATACAGAAAAACATAATCACGTAGATTGTATGAAAGCAATTAAATAAAGACTATGAACAATGATGTGGTTCGGCAATGCCAACGTCCATGGGAGCAAAACTACTGTGAATTTTCACTATCTTGTGTCAAAATACAAAAGATTTACAACATACAATATGCAGATATAACCATCCTAGAGGTTTTCCCCCAAAAACCCAATTATGTAATTCCCAATCAAAAGTCAAAAAATAGCATGAGTAAACTGAGTCCCAATCGTCGACAGTTTTGGCCATACTTTAATGTCGACAGGTTTAATGTCGAGACCAAACAGTCGATGTTTGTTTTGTTTTGTAACACTGCAAAACAATCGATGTTCTTCTTGCACTTGGACAAAACACTATTGATGGTTTCAGGCAAACCGTTGCTAGTTTCTTCCTGCAAGCCAGTTCTGTTTTTTCTTTTCTTTTTTTCACCATGTTTTCTTTTGTACGTAAACTCCACTCAAAATATGAGCCACATATAACAACATTAACCGACTCCCAGATGTAGAAAAGAGGTGGTCCCAAATTATTGTCCCAGGTGGAGCAGCGAAAAAAAATTATGTTTTCGATTTTTTCCTAAGGGGTGTGTATATTCAATAAGGTGGAGATTGGTTATAATATATGACTCATATGTTTGAGGAAGAAATATGTACAAAGAAAACTAGTGCCAAAAATAAAAAATTGGTTGGAAGCTAAACCATCAGCGGCTTTAGCGGGTTTTGTTCAAGTTTAGAAGAAACCAATCCGGTTTGACTTTGCAGAGTTATAACGAGGTTTTTTGGTCTCGGCATTAACTCGATACAGTCAACAGCCTGGTCAGTTACCAGCTTGTTTTTCGAATTTCGAATTGTGAAGATGATGAATAGGCTGGGTTTGCGGGAAAAACTTCACGAGGGTGATATATACAATGTTGTGTTATAACTCCATGGGTTTGTTTTTCATTTGAACACCCAATTAGTGAAATTCACAACCATTTGCTCCGTGGAGTAGGCATTGCGAAACCATGTATTTCTCGTGTCCTTAATTTTTTCCTTTCATAAAAATCTATAGATTGTGTTTTTCTATATATTAATTGTTGGTGTTTGCATTCTAAGATCGTTTGTTCCGTTGACATTTATTGAACAACCGTACAAACAGGTTCAATCTTCTTAAGAACATTCATACAAGGACAATTTCATTTTGAGATTGAACGGCGAATTTGATCCACTATGGAAGTACTCCTAATTAAAAACCAATTTATTTTTATATTTACTGAGATTGGTAAGAAAGATGAATTTAGAAAGATGAAGAAAGAAAAAAAACATTTTACTTTGTGTTTGCATATATTGATGACAAACAAGTGGAAGTAGGGATTGACACAGCTTTAAAGTCTTTTAAGAACAATTCAAAACCCATAAGCTTCCCATTTAAAGGATTGAACATCTCATATTCTCACTCAAAAACACTAACACACACAAAATACATGATATGGCTAAGTGCTCTATTAAGTCTAATAGATAGAAAAAGTCCCAACATCAAGTGCTTGACATAGCGCAATTTGAGAGGGAAAGTGATTGAGCATTGGGGAAGTCCAACCTTACTTTGTTTCCCCTTTGGTTGTGATAAAATTCTTACCTTTGAAACGTTGATAGATAAGTTAGTGCCTTTACTTTGAAAAATTTTAAGGCAAAAACTACTAACCAGTTGCTTTTCAAAGCCAAAAATTGCATGGTGCTTATGTAAATTTTTCATGGTTACACCAAATATTGCAAGGACATTATTGGCATAGCTACAGGCACAAAGGAGCCCTTAGCCCATACTTTCTCACCAAAATTTTTAATACAATGAATAAATTGTTCAGAGAGGAAGGAGAGGAAAATAGATTCAATTTCAAAATACAATGGATTCCATAACCATTGGAGCAACAGAATGAAGAAATTCAACTTTGAAAATCCCTTTTTCTTAGGACTATACATTCGCTATGTTATTAAAGCAAACATGTCTAAAAGTCTAAAATACTTTAGGGAAACAGAAGCATGTGAAGAAGAAAGGAACAACTAAACTACTTTTAAAAAATTTTAATTGACATTAGTTAATGTTACATATTCAATGTGATAAAAACATGTATATATTTCCAAAAAAAAAAAACATCCTAATTCGCAGACATGTATAAAACTTAGTGTTTTTTTTTTTTAATAATATGTATGTATTTGTGTAATATATATTAAAACAAAAGTTATGTATTACATGGCCAAGGATACTTCCTTGGTAGGGAAAAGCAATTAAAAATTATTTCTATGCGTATGTATATCAACCATTGAATTTAATATGCTTGCGCATGTGTAAACCACATCATGGAAAGATCATTATGGTGAACATTGTCATTACAGATATATGCACAAAGAACGGTCCTTTACACCTTATCAAGAATAGATCCCCTGAATAGGGGGGGTTGCCACCGTAGAGTTTTACAGGTGAATTAGGCATTCCCTCAATTAACACATAATAATTAATCATTAATATTTTATATCTGCCCTCATTTTATTCATTAATCCGTGGCCAGTTGGTCCATATTATTATTATAGAAGTTTTTAGACATTTGGATGTAAATATACATTGCATGCCCACCACAGGTTACAAATTTTTTATCCAAAGAATCTTTCTTAGAAACTTGTATATTGAACGTGTGGATTGCTAGATCGGGAATTTTATATTATCGATGGACTTTCATATTCAATTGATTGAAAAAAAAAAGTGCCATCGAATAAATTTGAGATCGAGAACGGAAATGAGAATATGAAAAGAAAGATGGAAGTATGATGAAATTAAGTGATACATTTGGTTACATCCTATTTACTACCTACCAACTACTACAGCAAATTATGAAAATGAAGAGAGAGAGGTGCTAGTCACATGCACAGAAGAATTGTAGACGTGAAAACCATGAAAACAGGAAGCCGTATGAAAATTGACTTTTTGTTGAAAGGGCAAAGATGGACTGTCCTCATGGGTTTGTTTCTGTTAGTGAAACACATGGACCAGTACTGACATTCCTTCTTTTGTCATTATATAATTATTTTGCATTTGCTTTTTGCATTTGGACCATGTATGTGTAATGAGTTGGAGAATGCCAGCTAGAAAACAGTTTCAAAAAACATGTGGGGTTTGCAACATTGAATTGAGGGTTCATTTAGGTATTCCTGCAATAAACATTAATGAGTAATCATTGATCATTGTTATCTCATTCTAATTGTATTTATTAGGAGTTTGGGTTTGTAAACCAACTCCAGTCCTTTATCTTGGTCTATATATAGAGTAGTCACGGGGTGGGAGAGTCCACCATGGAAATGAGAAGCATTAGGCTTTTCAATTAGTTTAGCAAAGAAATGAAGTACTTAACATTACTTTCTTCATCTCTTCTCTCTTTTCTTTGTAAGTAAAAAACCCACATCTCATTCCTCTACCAGGTAAAATCCCCATTGGCATTAGCTTTAGAAAAACATTAATTGTTTTGCACTTTGCTCTTATTTAGGCAATTATGTTTTTTGTTACGTTCTTATGTCTATATTACTAATCTTGAATCATCTTCTTGCATATCAATCAGGGTCACGAAAAACACTATCAATGGAAGACATGACCCTGCAAGACTATTGGAAGAACAAAATAAGAGACCAAACCATGCCCGAAGCACTCCTCAAAGGCCTAAACCAGGCCAACAGGAAGTGGTGGGATACGTTTGTCAAAGAACTTTGACACCGGCAGAAAATCAAATAATATATCACACCCATAATTAGGAGCCTAGAGAGAGCTATGTACCTTCTCAAGGAGTTGAAGCAGGCATGCATGAAATAAATTTATGATGAAAAATAGTGAAGAAATAAAAGTAGAGTGTTCGGAAAACGGGCAAAAATC